>NC_140022.1:5522788-5532788 GCF_964263955.1 Coregonus lavaretus | reverse complement strand
GACTCTAACATCCTCTCATCTCTCCTCACTAACCCAGACTCTAACATCCTCTCATCTCTCCACACTAACCCGGACTCTAACATCCTCTCATCTCTCCTCACTAACCCAGACTCTAAATCCTCTCATCTCTCCTCACTAACCAGACGCTAACATCCTCTCATCTCTCCTCACTAACCCAGACTCTAACATCCTCTCATCTCTCCTCACTAACCCAGACTCTAACAGCCTCTCATCTCTCCACACTAACCCAGACTCTAACATCCTCTCATCTCTCCTCACTAACCCAGACTCTAACATCCTCTCATCTCTCCTCACTAACCCAGACTCTAACATCCTCTCATCTCTCCTCACTAACCCAGACTCTAACATCCTCTCATCTCTCCTCACTAACCCAGACTCTAACATCCTCTCATCTCTCCTCACTAACCCAGACTCTAACATCCTCTCATCTCTCCACACTAACCCAGACTCTAACAGCCAGCCTCTCATCTCTCCTCACTAACCCAGACTCTAACAGCCAGACTCTCATCTCTCCACACTAACCCAGACTCTAACAGCCAGCCTCTCATCTCTCCACACTAACCCAGACTCTAACATCCTCTCATCTCTCCTCACTAACCCAGACTCTAACATCCTCTCATCTCTCCTCACTAACCCAGACTCTAACATCCTCTCATCTCTCCTCACTAACCCACACTCTAACAGTCTCTCATCTCTCCTCACTAACCCAGACTCTAACATCCTCTCATCTCTCCTCACTAACCCAGACTCTAACATCCTCTCATCTCTCCTCACTAACCCACACTCTAACAGTCTCTCATCTCTCCTCACTAACCCAGACTCTAACATCCTCTCATCTCTCCTCACTAACCCACACTCTAACAGTCTCTCATCTCTCCTCACTAACCCAGACTCTAACATCCTCTCATCTCTCCTCACTAACCCAGACTCTAACATCCTCTCATCTCTCCCCACTAACCCAGACTCTAACATCCTCTCATCTCTCCTCACTAACCCAGACTCTAACAGTCTCTCATCTCTCCACACTAACCCAGACTCTAACATCATCTCATCTCTCCACACTAACCCAGACTCTAACAGCCAGCCTCTCATTTCTCCTCACTAACCCAGACTCTAACAGCCAGACTCTCATTTCTCCACACTAACCCAGACTCTAACAGCCAGCCTCTCATCTCTCCACACTAACCCAGACTCTAACATCCTCTCATCTCTCCACACTAACCCAGACTCTAACAGTCTCTCATCTCTCCACACTAACCCAGACTCTAACAGTCTCTCATCTCTCCACACTAACCCAGACTCTAACATCCTCTCATCTCTCCTCACTAACCCAGACTCTAACATCCTCTCATCTCTCCTCACTAACCCACACTCTAACAGTCTCTCATCTCTCCTCACTAACCCAGACTCTAACATCCTCTCATCTCTCCTCACTAACCCAGACTCTAACATCCTCTCATCTCTCCACACTAACCCAGACTCTAACATCCTCTCATCTCTCCTCACTAACCCAGACTCTAACATCCTCTCATCTCTCCTAACTAACCCAGACTCTAACATCCTCTCATCTCTCCTCACTAACCCAGACTCTAACATCCTCTCATCTCTCCTCACTAACCCAGACTCTAACATTCACTCATCTCTCCACACTAACCCAGACTCTAACATCCTCTCATCTCTCCACACTAACCCAGACTCTAACAGCCAGCCTCTCATCTCTCCTCACTAACCCACACTCTAACAGCCAGACTCTCGTCTCTCCACACTAACCCAGACTCTACCAGCCAGCCTCTCATCTCTCCACACTAACCCAGACTCTAACATCCTCTCATCTCTCCTCACTAACCCAGACTCTAATATCCTCTCATCTCTCCTCACTAACCCAGACTCTAACATCCTCTCATCTCTCCACACTAACCCAGACTCTAACAGTCTCTCATCTCTCCACACTAACCCAGACTCTAACAGTCTCTCATCTCTCCACACGAACCCAGACTCTAACATCCTCTCATCTCTCCTCACTAACCCATACTCTAACAGCCCCTCATCTCTCCACACTAACCCAGACTCTAACATCCTCTCATCTCTCCTCACTAACCCACACTCTAACAGTCTCTCATCTCTCCTCACTAACCCAGACTCTAACATCCTCTCATCTCTCCTCACTAACCCAGACTCTAACATCCTCTCATTTCTCCCCACTAACCCAGACTCTAACATCCTCTCATCTCTCCTCACTAACCCAGACTCTAACAGTCTCTCATCTCTCCACACTAACCCAGACTCTAACATCATCTCATCTCTCCACACTAACCCAGACTCTAACAGCCAGCCTCTCATCTCTCCTCACTAACCCAGACTCTAACAGCCAGACTCTCATTTCTCCACACTAACCCAGACTCTAACAGCCAGCCTCTCATCTCTCCACACTAACCCAGACTCTAACATCCTCTCATCTCTCCTCACTAACCCAGACTCTAACATCCTCTCATCTCTCCACACTAACCCAGACTCTAACAGTCTCTCATCTCTCCACACTAACCCAGACTCTAACAGTCTCTCATCTCTCCACACTAACCCAGACTCTAACATCCTCTCATCTCTCCTCACTAACCCAGACTCTAACAGCCTCTCATCTCTCCTCACTAACCCAGACTCTAACATCCTCTCATCTCTCCACACTAACCCAGACTCTAACAGTCTCTCATCTCTCCACACTAACCCAGACTCTAACATCCTCTCATCTCTCCTCACTAACCCAGACTCTAACATCCTCTCATCTCTCCTCACTAACCCAGACTCTAACATCCTCTCATCTCTCATCACTAACCCAGACTCTAACAGTCTCTCATCTCTCCTCACTAACCCAGACTCTAACAGCCAGTCTCTCATCTCTCCACACTAACCCAGACTCTAACAGTCTCTCATCTCTCCTCACTAACCCAGACTCTAACAGCCAGTCTCTCATCTCTCCTCACTAACCCAGACTCTAACAGCCAGACCTCATCTCTCCACACTAACCCAGACTCTAACAGCCAGTCTCTCATCTTTCCTCACTAACCCAGACTCTAACAGCCAGCCTCTCATCTCTCCTCACTAACCCAGACTCTAACATCCTCTCATCTCTCCTCACTAACCCAGACTCTAACATCCTCTCATCTCTCCTCACTAACCCAGACTCTAACAGTCTCTCATCTCTCCTCACTAACCCAGACTCTAACAGCCAGTCTCTCATCTCTCCTCACTAACCCAGACTCTAACAGCCAGACTCTCATCTCTCCACACTAACCCAGACTCTAACAGCCAGCCTCTCATCTCTCCTCACTAACCCAGACTCTAACATCCTCTCATCTCTCCTCACTAACCCAGACTCTAACAGCCTCTCATCTCTCCACACTAACCCAGACTCTAACATCCTCTCATCTCTCCTCACTAACCCAGACTCTAACATCCTCTCATCTCTCCTCACTAACCCAGACTCTAACAGCCAGACTCTCATCTCTCCTCACTAACCCAGACTCTAACATCCTCTCATCTCTCCTCACTAACCCAGACTCTAACAGTCTCTCACCTCTCCTCACTAACCCAGACTCTAACATCCTCTCATCTCTCCTCACTAACCCAGACTCTAACATCCTCTCATCTCTCCTCACTAACCCAGACTCTAACATCCTCTCATCTCTCCTCACTAACCCAGACTCTAACATCCTCTCATCTCTCCTCACTAACCCAGACTCTAACAGCCAGACTCTCATCTCTCCTCACTAACCCAGACTCTAACATCCTCTCATCTCTCCTCACTAACCCAGACTCTAACAGTCTCTCATCTCTCCTCACTAACCCAGACTCTAACATCCTCTCATCTCTCCTCACTAACCCAGACTCTAACATCCTCTCATCTCTCCTCACTAACCCAGACTCTAACAGCCAGCCTCTCATCTCTCCTCACTAACCCAGACTCTAACAGCCTCTCATTTCTCCTCACTAACCCAGACTCTAACAACCTCTCATCTCTCCTCACTAACCCAGACTCTAACAGCCAGACTCTCATCTCTCCACACTAACCCAGACTCTAACATCCTCTCATCTCTCCACACTAACCCAGACTCTAACAGCCTCTCATCTCTCCTCACTAACCCAGACTCTAACAGCCAGCCTCTCATCTCTCCTCACTAACACAGACTCTAACAGCCTCTCAATTTTCCTCACTAACCCAGACTCTAACAACCTCTCATCTCTCCTCACTAACCCAGACTCTAACAGCCAGACTCTCATCTCTCCACACTAACCCAGACTCTAACATCCTCTCATCTCTCCACACTAACCCAGACTCTAACAGTCTCTCATCTCTCCTCACTAACCCAGACTCTAACAGCCAGCCTCTCATCTCTCCTCACTAACCCAGACTCTAACAGTCTCTCACCTCTCCTCACTAACCCAGACTCTAACATCCTCTCATCTCTCCTCACTAACCCAGACTCTAACATCCTCTCATCTCTCCACACTAACCCAGACTCTAACAGCCAGTCTCTCATCTCTCCTCACTAACCCAGACTCTAACAGCCTCTCATCTCTCCTCACTAACCCAGACTCTAACAGCCTCTCATCTCTCCTCACTAACCCAGACTCTAACAGTCTCTCATCTCTCCTCACTAACCCAGACTCTAACAGCCAGACTCTCATCTCTCCTCACTAACCCAGACTCTAACAGCCTCTCATCTCTCCACTATCTGACTATAAGATCTACACACAGGTCTGACTGGGAATGGGAGACAGGCCAGTGAATGGGTGCACTTTTGGGGGGTTAGCTGTGGTGTTTTGTCACAAAGTCATATAAGCCTTCCCTGTATGAACTCTAGGATATAAGCAGGAAGTATATCAGACAATAACAAACCCCATTTTATTCTGATGTCGTCTGAGTGTAAGTGTTTTTATTTTAGCCTCACCATGGTAACCTTACTAAATAAACAAGAGGAATTAAATAAAGAAACAAAAACATTTGTTCTCCATCCCCACCCTCTGTTATCCTCTGGGGTCTTTTTATTTTGGGAGTTCCCCGTCTGATAAGCGTTTTCTTCTTCTGCCCGGTAACAGTAAGAATGTCAGTGAGAACGCTCCAATAATTATTCTCCTCTCTCATTCGCCCATATAAGGAACAATGAACATTCTGCACTGGTGAATTCTTCTGGGTTGAACCCACAGCTGACATGAGGTACAGGCTACTATACTAGCCAACTAACCCTAACCCCTAGCCCCTAACTCCTAGCCAACTAACCCCTAGCCCCAAGCCAACTAACCCTAACCCCTAGCCAACTAACCCTAACCCCTAGCCAACTATCCCTAACCCCTAACCCCTAGCCAACTAACCCTAGGCCTCGCCCTAGCCATAACCTTAGATTCATGTCCACATCCCGGTCCAACCTTAACCCTAGCCTCAACCCTAACCCTAACCTACTCGATTTAACAGATAAGGAGAACCAGTCTCCATAGTTGTGTATCAGCAGGATACCTTGGCTCGTAAAGCTGTCCATTTGTTTAACTTGGGGCTCAGGGCCAATAGACAAACATAACATTCTCCCACAGTCTTGAATTATGAACCGTCTTAGTAGATAACAACCTTCACAGATACCTCTGCCGCTTTATAGCCAGACTGTACTTTTTACTGTGTCTCTCTGGCTGGGAAGATGACAGTGAGTTTGTAGGGAGAGGTGAAGTGAGGCCTAGTTTATCACTAGGCAGGATAGATGTGTTGCGAGAGCGAGGAGAGAGAGAGAGGAGTCTCCAGGCTAGGTCATGTGGACTGATAACTAGGATTAGAGGGAGAGCCAGGGGTATCAGGGAGAGTGAAGGAGATCCAGGGGGAAGCCAGGCTGACATTATGCAGCTGTCTGGTTCTGGTAACCTCCGTTAACGCTCAAGTTGTCCATTTAATGCAGCATGGAAACATTTTATAGACGGTGGAGAGGGGCGGCGAGGCGAGAGGAGCATGGGTGAGAAGGGGTACCAACCGCCTTAAAATTATACTTACAAGGGAATGTGTGAAGTCAGATATGGGTCTCTGAGTTTCATTAGTGGGTTATCCCCCCCAAAGAGGTGCCCCTCCAGATGTGTGTCACACACACACACACACGCACACACACACACACACACACACACACACACACACACACACACACAACCCACAGGCACCCTGTCAGAGACAGCATCTTCCAGTGGCCTCCTGTCGTCATGACGATAGAACTGAAGCAGCTGGATGGTGGATGACGTCATCGAAAGACGAGCGCATGGATACCATGGATACCATGGATACCATCCTGCAGAGTCAGGAGAAAAACAGACACACCACCCCTCTCATCCCTCCACTTACCACTCCAACAAATCAAACAAATGACTTCAGCCTCCTGGCTTCTTGTTTTGTTCTAGCTTCTAGCTGAACTGCTTTTACCTACAGATGCAGGATCTTAATTTGACCAGTTTCTCACAGCAGGATAAAAATCCTGCTTCAACAGGAAATGTGAATTATTGTGTGGATTATAATTAATGGACATTTGTGTAGGGGTTGATACTTTTTTACTTAGGGCAAATCAAGTCTGAAATTTTAGAAGCCTTTTTAATTCTAGAATACACTACAAGTGACATTTCCTGCAACAACAGGGTGATCAAATTAAAATCCCACACATGTACTATGGCCAGTTGTGACTTGTGGATCCGCTCACAAAACAGACATGACTGAGATTCCCCCAGGCAAAGTGACAGCCTCAACAAACATGACTGGTTGATACCGCTGGTTGTTATGCTTCTTTAAAGTTAAAGATGCACTATGCAGGAATGGCTCGGCCACTTCCTGGTTGCAAAAATTCTAAAAGTTCGCCCAATTTCAGTTTATGTGACAAAACAAGCATGTATAGTGTAGAGAATCATTGTACCATCTAAACCGCTGTGAGACATATTTTCCATAAACAAAAATATTGTATTTTCAGCTGTTTGAAGCTGGTGAACAAAACCAAAAGTAAAAGACGCAAAAACGAAACTTAAGAACGAGAAGCATAGAAATAGCCACATAGAACAGATCTGCTGCTTCTTAGACTTGCTTTCAATGAGAATGACAGATCTATAACTCACATTTCTATGTGTATTTGCTCGGGTCGCCCCAAAAAGTAACATATTGCAGCTTTAACTAAAACCACTTGATGCTCCATCTACAGTTTCTCTCCTTCAGCTCCAACACTAACTTTACAGTCGTTCACCAACGGTTGAAGAAGAAACCTTCCAGATCTTGTTTTGTCTCTGTCGTACCTCCTATTTGTTCATAATTAATTACATCCCTTGAAGACGACTTCCTATGAGCTGTACAGAACTCTGACAAATTACCCTCTGTCATGTTTTGGACTCCGCCTGCCTGCAGGGTTGTGGGATGAACAGGACTGTATTTGGCTGTGGTTTTGGGGAGTGACTCGTCCTCTTTCACCACACCAAGCGGTGGTACGGTTTATTAAAGCTCTCGTGATATTTATGATCGCTCCCCTCAACCTCATCTGTTTGGCAGAGTTCAGCTATGTGAGAGAGGCAGGGGATTGTCACACCAAAGCATAGAGCACTCCCCCAGAACATATGTTGGTACTCCCAGGGGAAGGAGGAGGAGGAGGAGGAGAGATGAGACATGGAGGAGATGAGCTGTTTGCCCACCACCCACAAGTCTCTCTCTCTTTCTACCTATCTCTCTGTCTCTCTCTCCCACCCAGCTGTGTTGGGCACTGTGGCAAGGTGCCATGCTATGTTGTGTCTAGCTGGTTTGGCCCTGTGAGGTCAGAGGGGTATCCTACGAAGCAAGCTAGATAAAATAAAAATAAACGTTTGATTAATAAAATATTTAATCAGTCTTCTTCCTCAAATGAAGGGGATGATGACGTAATCTTTGCAAGAGAGAGGGAATCTGATTTCATTGGTCCTCAGCTCGTGGCTCAGTCATTTCATTCAGGGGAAGTGGAGTTAGCCCTGAGTTAGCCTGCCCCGGAGCAGGTTAGTTCTGAAGGATTCATTGCCATCTAAATTTACCTGGCTAAAAGGTGAGCCACTTTCGTATGACCGTTTATCCCGAGTTTAACTCAGAGTTGACCAAAGTTACCTCGCTAACTCCTCAAACCAGTTTTGTAGGATACCCCTCTGATGTAATCTCCCACAGACCTACTGTACTGCAGCTTGAGAGGCTGTTGAAACAATGACACTGGGTGAGTCTGCAGGAGGGAGTTTGGTCTCGAAACATTACAATATGAGAGGAAGTCAATTCCTTTCCCACAAGGAAAAAGGCAATTTTAGGCTAAGAGGTTTAGGGTTAAGGTTAGAATTAGGGTTATTTTTCAGGTTATGGGTTAGGTTAAGAGAAAATAGTATTTTGAATGGGAATCAATTGCTACCCACAAGGATAGTGAAACAAATGTGTGTGTGTGTGTGTGTGTGTCTCTGTGTGTGTGTGTGTGTGTGTGTGTGAGTGTGTGTGTGTGTGTGTGTGTGTGTGCGTGTGTGTGTGTGTGTGTGTGTGTGTGTGTGTGTGTGTGTGTGTGTGTGTGTGTGTGTGTGTGTGTGTGTGTGTGTGTCAGTAGCTAGTATGAGACAGTGTGTCACACATTGTTATGGCCTGGGGACCATGATAAGAGCCTACCTTTACACACTATCTGTTCTCTGGTACAGTCCTCTCCAGTACACTACACCTGGTACACTCCTCTCCAGTACACTACTCCTGGTACAGTCCTCTCCAGTACACTACTCCTGGTACAGTCCTCTCCAGTACACTACACCTGGTACACTCCTCTCCAGTACACTACTCCTGGTACACTCCTCTCCAGTACACTACACCTGGTACACTCCTTTCCAGTACACTACACTTGGTACACTCCTCTCCAGTACACTACACCTGGTACACTCCTCTCCAGTACACTACACCTGGTACAGTCCTCTCCAGTACACTACACCTGGTACACTCCTCTCCAGTACACTACACCTGGTACACTCCTCTCCAGTACACTACACCTGGTACAGTCCTCTCCAGTACACTACACCTGGTACAGTCCTCTCCAGTACACTACACCTGGTACAGTCCTCTCCAGTACACTACACCTGGTACAGTCCTCTCCAGTACACTACACCTGGTACACTCCTCTCCAGTACACTACACCTGGTACACTCCTCTCCAGTACACGGCAGGTAGCCTAGCGGTTAAGAGCATTGGGCCAGTAACCGTAAGGTCGCTAGTTCAAATCCCTGAGCCGACTAGGTAAAAAATCTGCCGATTTGTCATTGACCAAGGCACTTAACCCTAATTGCTCCGGTAAGTCGTTCTAGATAAGCGTGCCTGCTAAATGGCGAAAATGAAAATCTCCTGGACCTGCTTCTCTCCCTCTGATGGGACAAGTTAGACCACTCATCTTTTTCTACTTCAGATGTGTATGGGCATATAGAGTAATGTCAACATGTTGGGATAACACATACACATCTGAGAGGTCGCCATGGTTCCCCTGAGGAAGACTGGAAGAATGATGTCCAAAGACATTCACACTGCAGGTGGTCTGAGAACACGCAAACACACACAGACACACACACACACACACAGACACAGACACAAACACACACAGACAGACACACAGACACACACACACACACAGACACAGAATGTATTAATGCAAAGATATGCTGAATGGCCATTTTTCCCCCTAATATTTTGTATTTTTTTGGGTCGTTCCCCATTCCCACTTCTCCTCACTCTCCACCTATACCGGGTAATCTACCTAACCATTCCCGCCATAACCCTTCCCGTACTACCCTAAGGTAGCATATCAATCACTCTCACTTATATTCCATCTGGGTTATGGATTTACCGTAACAGCTTTAGTAGGGCTCATTCCAATGCTTTCCCAAATGGACAAAGTAACAAACTACATTTTCTTTCACAAGCGTTTCAATCCCTCCCGTGTGTATCGCAAAG